>NW_026291666.1:0-32055 GCF_023091745.1 Budorcas taxicolor
TGCTCTCGGTCTTTAACTTAAAAGGTTAATGCTGGCATAGCTTCTTGATGACTTATAACATTGATGCAGATCACTTTTCAAAATATTCTAATGGGACTAGTTCGAGAACGATTGGTATGAAACTATGATTTGATCCGCAGATTTCTGAGCATTGGCCGTAAAATAGGCCTGGACGAGTTGATATGAGGGTTGTTTGATTTAAACGGCCTGGAATTGCGTCTGTTTTTAGTCCTAGAGAGGGAACTGCTCATGAGTGTAAAACGTCTTCGGAGGAGATTAGTATTCGAATTGTTATTTCTATAGGTAATACAGCTCGGTTATCTACTTCTAGTAATCGTAGTTCTCCAGGTTTCAATTCTGATGTTGGAATTATATAGGAGTCGAAGCTTAAGTCTTCATAGTCTGTGTACTCATAACTTCAGTATCATTGATGTCCTATGGTCTTTACTGTGAGAGATGGGTTGTTGATTTCGTCTATTATGTATAGAATTCGTAGGGATGGGAGAGCAATTATAATCAGAATAATGGCTGGTAGAATGGTTCAGATTGTTTCTACTTCTTGTGCGTCTATGGTGCTGGTATGGGTTAGTTTTGTTGTTAGTATCAGTAAGATAATATAGAGTACTAGTGAGCTAATTAGGAAACACAATTATCAGAGTGTGATCGTGAAAGTGTAGCAGTTCTTCTATGATGGGTGATGTTGCGTCTTGAAAGCCTAGCTGTACGGGATATGCCATATGAGATGTACGGGACTTTCACCTGTAATTTAATCTTGACAAGGTTATGTAATGTTTTACTAACATCTCGTTTATTGAGAGAGACATAGTGGTTATGGTGTTGGCTTGAAACCGATAATAGGGGGTTCAATTCCTTCCTCTCTTATTTTAGGTTAATGTATGTAGGTTCTTCAAATGTGTGATATGGTGGAGGGCATCCGTTTAGTCATTCTAGATTTGTTGTGGTTAGGTCCACGGTTAAGACTTCCCGTTTGGATGCAAATGCTTCTCAGATGATAAAAGTCATTAATATTACTGCCGTTAGTGAGATGAATGAGCCTATAGATGAAATAGTGTTTCATATTGTATATGCGTCTGGGTAATCGGAGTATCGTCGTGGTATACCAGATAGCCCTAAGAAATGTTGTGGGAAGAAGGTCATGTTAACACCTACAAATATAATTGCGAAATGGATTTTGGCTCATGTGTCATTAAGGGTGTAGCCTGAGAATAAGGGAAATCAATGTACAAATCCTCCTATGATAGCGAATACAGCTCCTATTGATAGTACGTAGTGGAAATGTGCTACCACATAGTATGTGTCGTGGAGAACGATGTCAAGGGAGGAGTTGGCTAAAACAATTCCAGTTAGTCCTCCAACTGTAAAAAGGAAAATGAAGCCTAGGGCTCATATTATAGCGGGGGATCATTTGATATTTCCTCCGTGAAGTGTTGCTAGCCAACTAAAGACTTTTACTCCGGTTGGGATAGCAATAATTATAGTAGCGGATGTAAAGTAAGCTCGTGTATCGACGTCTATTCCGACTGTGAATATATGATGGGCTCATACAATAAATCCTAGAAATCCAATTGATATTATGGCTCATACTATTCCTATATATCCAAATGGCTCTTTTTTTCCTGAATAGTAGGTTACGATGTGGGAGATTATTCCAAAGCCAGGTAAAATTAGAATATATACTTCGGGGTGTCCAAAAAATCAGAATAAGTGTTGATATAAGATAGGGTCTCCTCCTCCTGCTGGGTCAAAGAAAGTTGTATTCAGGTTTCGGTCTGTTAGTAATATTGTGATGCCAGCTGCTAATACAGGAAGTGAGAGGAGGAGTAGTACGGCAGTGATCAGTACAGATCACACGAACAGGGGGGTCTGGTATTGTGATATTGCGGGAGGTTTTATGTTAATAATAGTTGTAATAAAATTAATGGCTCCTAAAATTGAGGAAACACCTGCTAGGTGTAGGGAGAAAATGGTCAGGTCTACTGAGGCTCCTGCGTGGGCTAGATTACCTGCTAGAGGGGGATATACGGTTCAACCCGTCCCTGCTCCGGCTTCGACTATAGAGGATGCTAGGAGTAATAGGAAAGAAGGGGGGAGGAGCCAAAAACTTATATTATTTATCCGAGGGAATGCTATATCAGGGGCTCCAATCATTAGAGGAACTAGCCAGTTGCCAAACCCTCCAATTATAATAGGCATTACTATAAAGAAGATTATTACGAATGCGTGTGCAGTTACAATTACGTTGTAGATTTGGTCATCTCCAAGTAGAGTTCCGGGTTGGCCTAACTCAGCACGAATTAGTAAGCTCAGAGCGGTTCCTACTATGCCGGCTCAGGCACCAAATAGAAGATAAAGGGTACCGATATCTTTATGATTAGTTGAAAATAATCAGCGGTTTATGAACATGGGTAAAATGGCTGAGTAAAGCAATAGACTGTAAATCTAAGAATAGAGGTTTGATTCCTCTTTTTACCAGGTCCTGTAGTGAATTAACATATTGAATTGCAAATTCAAAGGAGCAGCTTCAAACTCTGCCGGGGCTTCTCCCGCCTTTTTTTTCTTGCGGCGGGAGAAGTAGATTGAAGCCAGTTATTTAGGGTATTTAGCTGTTAACTAAAGTTTCGTGGGGGTGGGACCCACCAATCTAGTGAGGATTTAGCTTAATTAAAGTAGTTGATTTGCATTCAATTGATGTAAGATATGATCTTGCAGTCCTTATCAGGAATTAAGTAAATTATACTTGCTTAGGGCTTTGAAGGCTCTTGGTCTATTTAACCTAAATTCCTATTCTAGGATTGAGAGAATTGGTGTAAGTGGTAGTAGTATAGTGGACAATACGGTTATTGTTGGTAGGAGGGTTATTCGTTTTATGGTTGAGAATTGTCATTTTATTTTTATGTTGTTTGTGGAAGGGAACATAGTAAGTGTGGTGGAATATGCCAGTCGTATGTAGAAATATAGGTTTAGTAGTGCTGTAATTGCTATGAAGGTAGGTAGGATAATGCTATTGTTTTTTGTCATTTCTTGAATAATTATTCATTTTGGCATAAATCCTGATAGTGGGGGGAGTCCTCCTATTGATAGGAGGGTAATGAGAATTAGAATAGTTATGATGGGTGTTTTGTTTCATGTGTGTGATAGTGATAGAGTGGTTGTGGTTGAGTTGGCTATAAATAGTGTAAATATGGTGGAAGTTATGATGATGTAAATGATTAGGTTTAGTAATGTTATGGTGGGATTGTATGGTAAAATTGCTGTTATTCAGCCTATGTGGGCAATTGATGAGTAAGCTATAATTTTTCGTAGTTGGGTTTGGTTTAATCCTCCTCAGCCTCCGATTATAATGGATAGAATTGATAGGGTTAAGATTATATTTAGGTTGATGGATTGGGATACTTGGTAAAGTACCGATATGGGTGCTAGTTTTTGTCATGTAAGTAAGATTAGGCCTGAAGATAGAGGGATGCCTTGTGTTACTTCTGGGACTCAGAAGTGGAATGGGGCTATTCCTAGTTTTATGGCGAGGGCTATTGTTATGAGTATGGAGGCTGTTGGGTTAAATAGTTTTATTACGGTTCATTGGCCTGAGAATATTAAGTTGATGATAATGGCTATTATTAGTAGTATTGAGGCTGTTGATTGAGTTAGGAAATATTTAGTTGATGCTTCTGTGGCTCGTGGGTTGTGTTTTTTTATTATAATAGGAATGATGGCGAGTATATTTATTTCAAATCCGATTCAGATGAGTAGTCAGTGGGAGCTAATTATAACGATAATGGTTCCAAGTATTATAGTTATTAAGATAATAATGAGAGTGATTGGGTTTATTAGTACGGGAAGGATACAAACCAACATTTTCGGGGTATGGGCCCGATAGCTTAATTAGCTGACCTTACTATTAGAATTTGGTGTAATTGGGAGCACGAAGAGTTTTGAGTTCTTAGGAGTAGGTTCAATTCCTATAGTTCTAGAAATAAGAGGATTTAAACCTCTATAATTTACTCTATCAAAGTAACTCTTTTGTCAGACATATTTCTTATGTTTGTGGGGGGATACTTGATAGGAGAATAGGTAGAGATACATGTCATATGCATAGGGCTAGCGTTAGGGGTAGAAAATTTTTTCATAATAAGTGCATCAGTTGATCATAGCGGAATCGGGGGTAGGATGCTCGGATTCATAGGAAGGTCATTGTGAGTAGTAGTGATTTGATGATAAAGTTAATTGCGTAGAGTTCTGGTATGTATGGGTTATGGGATGCTCCTAGGAAGAGGGTTGTTGTGAAGATATTTATTATAATAATGTTTGCATATTCTGCTATAAAGAATAGGGCGAATGGTCCTGCGGCGTATTCTACATTAAAGCCCGATACTAGTTCAGATTCTCCTTCAGTAAGATCAAATGGTGCTCGGTTTGTTTCTGCTAGTGTTGAAATGAATCATATTATTGCTAAGGGTCATGCTGGGAAGATTAGTCATACTTGTTCTTGTGTAATGATTAATGTAGAGAGAGTGAAGGATCCATTTATTAGTAATGAAGGATCCATTTATTAGTAAGATTGATAGTAAGATAATTGCTAGTGTAACTTCATATGAAATTGTTTGTGCTACTGCTCGTAGGGCTCCAATAAGAGCGTATTTTGAGTTGGAGGCTCAGCCTGATCAGAGGATCGAGTATACGGCTAAGCTTGATATAGCTAATATGAAAAGGATTCCTAAGTTTATATTGATGAGGGGATAGGGTATGGGTAGGGGGATTCATATAGTTAAGGCTAGGGTTAGGGCTAGGATGGGGGCTAGAATAAATATTGAGATTGAGGATGTGGCAGGTCGTAGGGGTTCTTTAATGAAAAGTTTGATTGCATCGGCGATGGGTTGGAGTAAGCCATATGGTCCTACAATATTTGGGCCTTTTCGGAGTTGTATGTAGCCTAGGATTTTTCGTTCAACTAGTGTAAGAAAAGCTACGGCTAGAAGAATGGGGATAATAAGTGTTAAGATGTTGAGTATAAACATTTTGTTAAGGAGAGGATTTGAATCTCTGAGTATAAAGGTTTAAGTTTTACGCAATTACCGGGCTCTGCCACCTTAACTGGGCCCTTTTCTAGGGCAGGTATTGTTTGTGAGGTCAATTGAGATAAAGTCATTGATTGATTTAAGGCGCTTTGTTGAAGTTGGCCTTATTTCTCTTGTCCTTTCGTACTGGGAGAAATACATAACAGATAGAAACCGACCTGGATTACTCCGGTCTGAACTCAGATCACGTAGGACTTTAATCGTTGAACAAACGAACCTTTGATAGCGGTTGCACCATCGGGGTGTCCTGATCCAACATCGAGGTCGTAAACCCTATTGTCGATATGGACTCTTGAATAGGATTGCGCTGTTATCCCTAGGGTAACTTGTTCCGTTGATCAAGTCTTTGGATCAATAAACGATAGTTTGATTTGACTTGTGGGTCTAGTCTTTAAAATCGTTCGGAGGATTTTTTGTTCTCCGAGGTCACCCCAACCAAAACTGCTAGTCCATAAAGAGTGTTGTTATCCCTTAATGGTTAAGTTTATTTTCTTTGGACTAGTTAGTTAAAGCTCCATAGGGTCTTCTCGTCTTGTTGGTTTATTCCCGCCTCTTCACGGGAAGGTCAATTTCACTGATTGGAAGTAAGAGACAGTAAAACCCTCGTGTGGCCGTTCATACAAGTCCTTATTTAGAGAACAAATGATTATGCTACCTTTGCACGGTCAGGATACCGCGGCCGTTTAACGTCTAGTCACTGGGCAGGCAGTGCCTCCAATACTGGGGATGCTGGAGGTGATGTTTTTGGTAAACAGGCGGGATTTGTGTTTGCCGAGTTCCTTTTACTTCTTTTAATCTTTCCTGGGTGCACTCCTGTGTTGGATTAACAGTATAATTAATAAATTATTTATTGTTGGGTTATTTTTATTTACTGTTAACAGTCAGAGTATTATCAGATACTGACTTAAACTTGTGCAAGGAGAAAATATTTCTTGTTACTCATATTAACATTATTGCTTCTATTTAGTAATAGAATAGTCCAGTACTAGGTCTAGGAGTTGGTTATATTGTTGTTGGGATTAGTATTGTTTTTATTGTTGAGCTTTAACGCTTTCTTAATAGATGGCTGCTTTTAGGCCTACTATGGTGTTGTAAGATCTTACTCTCTAGTGAAGGTTGTACCCATTTCTAAAAGGCTGTACCTTTTTAGACTAACTTTTAAAGATACAGTGAGATTTGTTTATATTTTTTGGTATCTTTAAAGCTGAACTAAGATTCATTTTCTGGACAACCAGCTATCACCAGGCTCGTTAGGCATGTCACCTCTACTTATAGATCTTCTCACTATTTTGCCACATAGATGAGTTGGTTCTAATAAACTGTCTATAGGTAGCTCGTCTGGTTTCGGGTTACTTAGCTGAAATTCGTTTTGTTAAGTTTTTTGCTCGTTAATTCATTATGCAAAAGGTACAAGGGTTAATCTTTGCTTTTTTGTACTTTGATTATTTTCTTTCATCGTTCCCTTACGGTACTTTCTCTATAGCGCCATGTTTAGAATTTCTATCTCCTATACTTTAATAGGGGTAAATGTTTTGTTTTAGTATGTTTTGGTTATTGGATTGAAGAGTGGGGGTTTGGGCTAGGCATAGTTCAAAACATTCACAGTACACGAAATCTTCTAGGTGTAAACTAGATGCTTTAATTAAGCTATGTCTTGGTTTGTCCAAGCACACTTTCCAGTATGCTTACCTTGTTACGACTTACCTCCTCTCGTGTAATTGGTGCATGTAAATAGGTTTGGGTGCATATATTTACTTGAGGAGGGTGACGGGCGGTGTGTGCGTGCTTCATGGCCTGGTTCAACTAAGCACTCTATTCTTAGTTTACTACTAAATCCTCCTTTGGCTGTTAGTTTCATAATGGCTTTCGTATTAAGTTTTCTTGGATAGAAAATGTAGCCCATTTCTTCCCATTCCATAGGTTACACCTTGACCTAACGTTTTTATGTGTTATGATTGAGCTTACTTTTGTTCCTTTTCAGGGTTTGCTGAAGATGGCGGTATACAGACTGTATTAGCAAGGATTGGTGAGGTTTATCGGGGTTTATCGATTATAGAACAGGCTCCTCTAGAAGGGTGTAAAGCACCGCCAAGTCCTTTGAGTTTTGGGCCGTTGCCGGTAGTACTCTGGCGAATAATCTTGTTTTTGCAATTATTTATGTTTAGGGCTAAGCATAGTGGGGTATCTAATCCCAGTTTGGGTCTTAGCTATAGTGTGTCAGTTGTCGTAGAGTTACTTTCGTCACTTATTTTTGTTATAATTATGGCTTTTTACAGCTTAATTAGGATTTAACTCTATTTGGTGTAGTACTTTAACACGTTTTACGCCGTGTTCCTGTTAGCTTGGGTTAGTCGTATGACCGCGGTGGCTGGCACGAGATTTACCAACCCTAGTTAATATGGCTTAGTCGAACTTTCGTTCATGGCTTAAATTTTGTCACTGCTGTTTCCCGTGGGGGTGTGGTTAAGCAAGGCGTTATGAGCTACAGGGTGTGTGCTTGATACCTGCTCCTCTTAGTCCTGCTGATTCGGAGGGCGCTACTCACCGGGGTGCGGATGCTTGCATGTGTAAGTCTATTGAAAGTTAACAGGAAGGCCAGGACCAAACCTATGTGTTTATGGAGTTGGTATACTCATCTAGGCATTTTCAGTGCCTTGCTTTAAATTTAAGCTACATTAACCATGTAGTATGTAAGCAGACCCAGGCACCTATATGTCTATCTTGTTTGGAGTGTGAATTTGAGTATTGGGGGTGAGATAAATTTATATTGATACTTAGGGGGAAGTATGTTAAAAATGGTGGTTAATATTTAAGAGGGGGGGGGGGGAAATATAATAGGTATGTCCTGTAACCATTGACTGAAATGCCCATGCCTACCATTATGGGGATGCTCAAGATGCAGTTAAGTCCAGCTACAATTTATGCTCCGGGTCGGGGCCTTTGACGGCCATAGCTGAGTCCAAGCATCCCCGAAAATTAAAAAATACCAAATGTATGACAGCACAGTTATGTGTGAGCATGGGCTGATTAGTAATTAGTCCATCGAGATGTCTTATTTAAGAGGAAAGAATGGGCGGTTTTAGATGAGATGGCCCTGAAGAAAGAACCAGATGTCTGATAAAGTTCATTAAATAGCTACCCCCACGATTAATGGGCCCGGAGCGAGAAGAGAAATCCCTGCCAAGCGGGTTGCTGGTTTCACGCGGCATGGTCGGTAAGCTCGTGATCTAGTGGACGGGATACGCATGGTGACGAGGATAGATTTGACTATATGCGCTATGTACGATCTAAGCAGGAAATGTCCTATGTACTATAGATAATTTTTATTGTACTTGCTTATATGCAAGGGGAAAATCATTTAATGTACTATATACATATTATATCTTTATTACATTAATTATGATGTACATGCTTATATGCATGGGGTAGATCATGTAATGTAATATATACATAGTATGTCTTTATTACATTAATTATAATGTACATACTGCACACAAAGTAGGTCATGTAGTATACTGCATTTATGTATGTTTTTATTATATTACTTCAGTGTATATATTCATACATATAGGATGGATCATGTGGTGTGCTAGACGCATATCATGTTTACATTGTATGAGTGTTAGTGGGTATGTTTGGGCAAATGACATGGTGTGTCTGTGTGTAGTACTCGTACATGTGTCTATTGAGGTGAGTTATTAAGCATGTTGTTACACGTGCAAGCTTATAGAGTGGGAGATTTGTGTCGTATGTTTAAAAATTTTAGCGGATTTAATACTGGGGAGGTTCTTAGTGTTTTTGGGGGTATATCAATAGACGCAATTAATAGTGGTTCAGGGAATAGTTTAAGTAGAACTTCAGCTTTGGGTGTTGATGGTGAGGCTATCGCTTCTTCCTTGAGTCTTAGGGAGGTTAATTGTTCTCCTTTTCTGGTTTACAAGACCAGCGTATTAATTTTACTACAAAGACTTGTCTTCATTTCAGGAGATTGTTTTCGATGGTGCTGGCTAGTGGTATTATTGCCAGGATGATGAGGAAATATATGATGGATGCTAATTGTCCGATGGTGATGTAGGGGTGTTCAACCGGTTGTCCTCCGATTCATGTAAGTGTTAATAGGTCTGCTATTAAAAGTCAGAATATGCATTGGCTGATTGGTCGGAACATTATGCTTCGTTGTTTGGATGTGTGGAGGAAGGGTACGAGTGTTAAGATCAAGATGGAAAGGACTAAGGCTAGGACTCCTCCCAGTTTATTGGGGATTGATCGTAGGATTGCGTATGCAAATAGGAAATACCATTCTGGCTTAATGTGGGAGGGTGTACTGAGTGGGTTTGCTGGAGTATAATTATCCGGGTCTCCGAGTAGGTCGGGAGTGAATAGTACTAGTGATATGAGGATGAGGATTAATAGTATGATGCCTAGGATGTCCTTGATGGTGTAATAAGGGTGAAATGGAATTTTGTCTGTGTCTGATGGAATTCCTGTGGGGTTGTTGGATCCTGTTTCGTGGAGGAAAATTAAGTGGATTATGGTGAGAGCTACAATGATAAATGGGAGGATGAAGTGGAAAGCGAAGAATCGGGTGAGGGTGGCTTTGTCTACTGAAAATCCCCCTCAGATTCATTCAACTAGGTTGGTGCCAATGTATGGGATTGCCGAGAGGAGGTTGGTAATGACTGTTGCTCCTCAGAATGATATCTGTCCTCATGGTAGGACATAGCCTATGAATGCTGTGGCTATTGTTGTAAATAGGAGAATTACTCCGATGTTTCATGTTTCTAAGAAGGTATATGATCCGTAATATAGGCCTCGTCCTACATGCATAAATAGGCAGATAAAAAATATTGATGCTCCGTTTGCGTGCATATATCGGATGATTCAGCCATAGTTTACGTCTCGACAAATGTGGGTTACAGAGGAGAATGCTATTGTTGTATCGGATGTGTAGTGTATTGCTAGGAATAGGCCTGTTAAGATTTGTAGAGCTAAGCAAGTGCCTAGGAGGGATCCAAAGTTTCATCATGATGAGATGTTTGATGGAGTTGGGAGGTCAATGAGTGCGTTGTTTACGATTTTTATTAGTGGGTGAGTTTTTCGGATGTTGATCATTAGTGTTCTTGTAGTTGAATAACAACGATGGTTTTTCATATCATTAGTCATGGTTAGATTCCATGCAGGAATAATGATTATGTACATTGTATTTATTTTAAGTGTAATTTTTGTGATGGGCTTTGTAGGGTTTTCTTCAAAACCTTCGCCTATTTATGGGGGGTTGGGATTGATTGTGAGTGGTGGGGTTGGGTGTGGTATTGTGTTAAATTATGGTGGTTCTTTTTTAGGTTTAATGGTTTTTTTAGTTTATTTAGGGGGTATAATGGTGGTTTTTGGTTATACGACAGCTATGGCTACTGAGCAGTATCCTGAGGTTTGGGTTTCTAATAAGGTTGTTTTAGGAACGTTTATTACTGGTTTGTTGATGGAGTTTTTTATAATTTACTATGTGTTGAAGGATAAGGAGGTGGAGATTGTGTTTAAGTTTAATGGTATGGGGGATTGGGTAATTTATGATACAGGGGATTCTGGGTTTTTTAGTGAGGAGGCCATGGGGATTGCTGCTTTGTACAGCTATGGTACTTGATTAGTTATTGTTACTGGTTGATCTTTATTAATTGGTGTAGTGGTGATTATAGAGATTACTCGTGGAAATTAAGTAGAATTGTGCTAGTGAAAATCGTAATTAGGAAGGAAAGGAAATATAATTTAATTAAGCCTTTTTGGTTTGTGATTATGATAGATGTTTTTATTTGGGTTAGTGAGATGGTTTTTGGTATAATGGTTTCTAGTCAGGTTAGGTCTAGAAGGGAGGATGCTGATTTTTGGCTTATTGTTAGATTTATATAGGGGGTTAAGCGGTGTATGACTGTGGGATAATATCCTAGTAGGTTAGAAAATTTGAATATGTTTGATGGGTAATTGAACTTTAAGTAGTGGGTTATGTTGTTAATTTCTAGTGCTAGAATAAAGCCTAGGATTGTAATTGTTAGGGCGGTGATTTTTAGGTAGTAGGGTATAGTTGTTTGGGGAATGGTTGTTGGGGGGATGTTGTTAGAAATGATGAATCCTGCGAAAAGACTTCCGATTAGTAAGCGTTTAATTGAGTTAATTAGGAATGGGTTGTTTTCATTAATAGAAATAAGGGTTGGGAATCGGGGTTGTCCTAGGAGTGTGAAGAAAATAATACGGGTACTGTAGATAGCTGTGAAGGAGATGGCGATTAGTGTTATTAAGAGGGCTCAGGCGTTGGTATATGACGTGTTGGCGGATTCAATAATTAGATCTTTGGAGTAGAATCCGGTGAGGAAAGGTATTCCTGTTAGTGCAAGGCTGCCAATAATAAGGGCTGTTGCGGTGAATGGTATGGCTTTAAATAGGCCTCCTATTTTTCGAATATCTTGTTCGTTATTTAGATTGTGGATGATGGAGCCGGAGCATAGAAATAATATGGCTTTGAAGAAAGCGTGGGTGCAGATGTGAAGAAGTGCTAGGTGAGGCTGGTTAATTCCAATTGTTACTATCATAAGGCCGAGTTGGCTGGATGTAGAGAAGGCGATGATTTTTTTAATGTCATTTTGGGTGAGGGCACATATTGCTGTAAATAGTGTGGTAATGGCTCCTAGGCATAGTATAGTAGATTGGATGAGTTTATTGTTTTCTGTTAATGGATAAAAGCGGATTAGTAAGAAAATACCTGCTACTACTATTGTACTTGAGTGGAGTAATGCTGAGACAGGTGTCGGACCCTCTATTGCGGAGGGTAATCATGGGTGCAGGCTAAATTGTGCGGATTTTCCGGTTGCGGCTAGAATTAGTCCTATTAGAGGTAGATTTGAGTTCTCTGGTTTTAGTAAGAAGATTTGTTGAAGGTCTCAAGTGTTGAGGTTAATTAGGAATCATGCTATTGCTAGGATAAATCCGATGTCGCCAATGCGGTTATATAGGATTGCTTGTAGAGCTGCTGTGTTTGCGTCTGCTCGTCCGTATCACCATCCAATTAGTAGAAATGATATAATTCCGACTCCTTCTCAGCCAATGAATAGTTGAAAGATGTTATTTGCAGTGACGAGGATGAGTATTGTGATAAGAAATAAGAGTAAGTACTTAAAAAATTGGTTGATGTTGGGGTCGGAATGTATGTATCATATTGAGAATTCTATGATGGATCATGTGACGAATAGTGATACTGGGATAAATATTGTCGAGAAGTAATCTATTTTGAAGCTGAGAGATAGTTTGAGGGTTTGGATGGTTAGTCAGTGTCAGTTTGAAATAATTATTTCTTGTCCTGTATGAATAAATATTATAGTGGGAATTATACTAGTGATAAAGGCGTATGAAATGGTTGTTTTTACGTAAAGTGGGTAATTGGTGAATTTGTGGGTGCTAAGACTAGTTGTCATGATGGGTACGGTTAGTAGGATTAGGGTAGTTAGTGTGAGGGATGGGAACAGGTTTATTACTTTTATTTGGAGTTGCACCAATTTTTTGGTTCCTAAGACCAATGGATAACTGCTATCCTTTAAAAGTTTGAAAAAGCCATGTTGTCAGGCATGGGAGCATAGAATTAGCAGTTCTTGCATACTTTTTCGGTAAATAAGAAGGTGATAGGCTTCTATTGTTAGATTCACAATCTAATGTTTTTTTAAACTATATTTACAGTATAGGGGTCCTAGGATAATTTTTGGGTTTAGGGATAGAAGCAGTAGTGGTAGTATGTGTAGTGATATGAGTGCATTTTCTCGTGTGAAGGAAGGTGAAATGTTATTGATATGATGAGTGTATTTGCCCCGTTGTGTTGTGATTAGTATATAGAGGGTGTAGAGAGTAGTGATTACTATGTTAAGTCCTATTAGAATAATTGTGATATTAGATCATGAAAAAGTCGATATTACTACAAATAGTTCTCCGATTAGGTTGATTGTTGGGGGTAGAGCCAGGTTGGTTAGACTTGCTAGGAGTCATCAGGTGGCTATTAGTGGAAGAAGTGTTTGTAGGCCGCGGGCTAAGATTATTGTACGGCTGTGAATTCGTTCGTAGTTAGAATTTGCTAGGCAGAAAAGTATAGAGGATGTAAGGCCGTGGGCAATTATCAGGGCGGTGGCTCCTATGTAGCTTCAGGGTGTTTGGATTAGGATTGCAACGATGACAAGTGCCATGTGGCTAATAGAGGAGTACGCGATGAGTGATTTCAGGTCCGTTTGACGAAGGCAAATTGAGCTGGTTATGATTATGCCTCATAGTGATAGCATGATGAATGGGTATGCTATAAAGTCGGTGATTGGATCTAGGAGAAGCGTAATTCGTAACATGCCGTATCCTCCTAGTTTTAGTAGGATTGCTGCAAGAACTATGGAGCCTGCAATTGGGGCTTCTACGTGGGCTTTGGGTAGTCAGAGATGAAGTCCGTATAGTGGTATTTTTACTATAAAGGCTATTATGCATGCTAGTCACATGAAGGTGTTGGATCAGGAGCTGGGTATTGGTTGTACTCAGTATTGTAGAATTAGGAAGTTTAGGGATCCTATTGTGTTTTGAATATAGATTAGTGCAACTAGTAAGGGTAGGGATCCTGCTAGTGTATAAAACAAGAAGTAGAGACCGGCATTTAGGCGTTCTGTTTGGTTCCCTCATCGGGTAATAATAATGAGTGTGGGAACTAGTGTTGCTTCAAATATAATATAAAAGAGAATTAGTTCTGTAGCAGAGAATGTCATAATTAGAAATAGTTGTAATAGGATTAGTATTGAGATGAAGAATTTTTTTCGGGCTGGGTTTTCTTTTGATAGGTGATGCTGGCTAGCTATAAGTATTAAGGGGAGGAGTCATATGGTTAGAATAAGTAGTGGTGTAGATAAGGAGTCGGAGAAGAAAGTTAATGAGAAGTTGAGGCTGTTATCGCCAAATTGGTTTATAAGGAGTAGGCTTGTAAGGCTAATTAGTAAGCTGTGGAGTGTGGAGTTAATTCAGATTATGTTATTTTTTGATAGCCAGGTTAGGGGTATAAGTATTATTGTGGAAATAATGTATTTTAGCATTGTAGCAGATTAAGGTTTTGTACGTAGTCGGTGCCGTATGTGTTTGATACCATTACTAGCAAGGATAGGCCTAGTGCTGCTTCGCAGGCTGCGAAAACTAGTAGAATAATGGGTATTATACTGGCTAAAGTGAAGTGTGAGTTTAGGATTATTAGGGTAGCTATAACGAATAAGGACAATATTATTCCTTCCAGGCATAGGAGGGAGGATATTAGGTGAGATCGATACATTAGTAATCCCGTGAGAGATACTATGAATGCTATTATAATATTTATGTATACGAGGGACATTTGGTACTTATGAGTTTGATCATAATCTAATGAGTCGAAATCATTTATTTTGGTTTAAACTAAGTACCATATTCGGTCCATTCTAATCCTTTTTGGGTTCATTCATAGGCTAGGCTTGTGGCTAGTAGGAAAATTAGGAGAAGGGATATAGTAAGCATTGTGTTAAGGTTAGTTGTTTGTGAGGCCCATGGTAGTGGTAGAAGTAGTGCAATTTCTAGATCGAAGAGGAGGAATGTGATAGCTACTAGAAAGAATTTTATGGAGAAAGGAAGGCGAGCAGATCCTATGGGGTCGAATCCACATTCGTATGGGCTTGTTTTTTCTGAGTATACGTTTAGTTGGGGGAGTCAGAATGCGATGGTCACGAGCAATGTAGCTAGTGTAAAGTTAGTTAGGAGGGTAATTATAAGGTTTATTGTTCTTTTTCGGGTTAGGCCGAAGCTAACTGATTGGAAGTCAGTTGTACTAATTAATACTAAAAGAACATGAGCCTCATCAGTAGATGGAAACATAGAGGAAAAGTCATACTACGTCTACGAAGTGTCAATATCAGGCAGCGGCTTCGAAGCCGAAATGGTGATTGGAGGTAAAGTGAAATTTTAGTTGGCGGAGGAAGCAGACAATTAAGAAAGTAGATCCAATAATGACATGGAGGCCGTGGAATCCTGTAGCTACGAAGAAAGTTGAGCCGTAAACTCCGTCTGAGATTGTAAAGGGAGCTTCATAGTATTCTGATGCTTGTAGAAGTGTAAAGTATACGCCTAACGTAATGGTGATGAATAAGGCTTGTAGCATGTGGTTACGGTTCCCTTCTATGAGGCTGTGGTGGGCTCAGGTAATGGAGACTCCTGAGGCTAGAAGGACAGAGGTGTTGAGTAGTGGGACTTCTAAGGGGTTAAGTGGGTGAATGCCTGTTGGGGGTCAGCAGCTGCCTAATTCGGGTGTAGGAGCAAGGCTTGAGTGATAGAAGGCTCAGAAGAAGCCAGTGAAGAATAGGACTTCGGAGACGATGAAGAGGATTATTCCGTAGCGAAGGCTTTTTTGGACAGCAGGAGTATGGTGGCCTTGAAAGGTACTTTCTCGGATTACATCTCGTCATCATTGGTATATTGTAAGTATGTTTGTTGTTAGGCCTAGGGTCAGTAGAGCTGTTGAATTGAAGTGAAATCACATGATGAGGCCAGATGTTATTAGGAGGGCAGATAGTGCTCCTGTGAGGGGTCAGGGACTTGGGTTTACTATGTGATAGGCGTGGGTTTGGTGTGTCATTATGTATTGTCGTGCAGATATAAGCTAACTAGGAGGGTGAATACGTAGGCTTGAACTATAGCTACTGCGAATTCGAGGATTGTTAGTAGAGCTAAAATAGTAAATGTAATAAGTGCTGTTGTGGTATTGATATTTAATAATGCAAGGGTAGCTCCTCCGATTAAGTGAATTAATAAGTGCCCTGCTGTGATGTTGGCTGTTAATCGTACGGCAAGGGCTACTGGTTGGATGAAGAGGCTGATGGTTTCGATAATTACCAGTATTGGGATTAGTGGGGTAGGTGTTCCTTGTGGTAGGAAGTGGGCGAGTGATGCTTTGGTTTTGTTGCGGAAGCCTGTAACTACGGCCCCTGCTCATAGGGGAATAGCCATGCCTAAATTTATTGATAGTTGTGTGGTTGGTGTAAATGAATGGGGTAATAAGCCTAATAAATTTGTAGACCCAATAAATAGAATTAGGGACATTAATATCAATGTTCATGTTTGTCCTTTGGTGTTGTGAGTGCTTATTATTTGTTTTGACATGAGTTGAAGTGCTCATTGTTGGAGGGAGATAAGGCGGTTATTAATTAGTCGGTTTGATGTAGGAAATAGTAAGCTAGGGAATATAATGACGAGAGTAACAAGGGGGAGGCCTAGAATTACAGGGGTAATGAAAGAGGTAAATAGATTTTCGTTCATTTTGTTTCTCAAGGGGCGTCTTGTTTTGGCGTTTTTGTTGTTATTAATTTTGGGTTATAGTAGAAATCGTGTTTTGAGATTTTTAATTGGAGAACAATAAAGAGGACTAAAAATATTGATAGAATTGTCGTGAGTCACGTTGATGTGTCTAGTTGTGGCATGTCATCAAGGAGAGTGTTGTGCTCTCGGTCTTTAACTTAAAAGGTTAATGCTGGCATAGCTTCTTGATGACTTATAACATTGATGCAGATCACTTTTCAAAATATTCTAATGGGACTAGTTCGAGAACGATTGGTATGAAACTATGATTTGATCCGCAGATTTCTGAGCATTGGCCGTAAAATAGGCCTGGACGAGTTGATATGAGGGTTGTTTGATTTAAACGGCCTGGAATTGCGTCTGTTTTTAGTCCTAGAGAGGGAACTGCTCATGAGTGTAAAACGTCTTCGGAGGAGATTAGTATTCGAATTGTTATTTCTATAGGTAATACAGCTCGGTTATCTACTTCTAGTAATCGTAGTTCTCCAGGTTTCAATTCTGATGTTGGAATTATATAGGAGTCGAAGCTTAAGTCTTCATAGTCTGTGTACTCATAACTTCAGTATCATTGATGTCCTATGGTCTTTACTGTGAGAGATGGGTTGTTGATTTCGTCTATTATGTATAGAATTCGTAGGGATGGGAGAGCAATTATAATCAGAATAATGGCTGGTAGAATGGTTCAGATTGTTTCTACTTCTTGTGCGTCTATGGTGCTGGTATGGGTTAGTTTTGTTGTTAGTATCAGTAAGATAATATAGAGTACTAGTGAGCTAATTAGGAAAACAATTATCAGAGTGTGATCGTGAAAGTGTAGCAGTTCTTCTATGATGGGTGATGTTGCGTCTTGAAAGCCTAGCTGTACGGGATATGCCATATGAGATGTACGGGACTTTCACCTGTAATTTAATCTTGACAAGGTTATGTAATGTTTTACTAACATCTCGTTTATTGAGAGAGACATAGTGGTTATGGTGTTGGCTTGAAACCGATAATAGGGGGTTCAATTCCTTCCTCTCTTATTTTAGGTTAATGTATGTAGGTTCTTCAAATGTGTGATATGGTGGAGGGCATCCGTTTAGTCATTCTAGATTTGTTGTGGTTAGGTCCACGGTTAAGACTTCCCGTTTGGATGCAAATGCTTCTCAGATGATAAAAGTCATTAATATTACTGCCGTTAGTGAGATGAATGAGCCTATAGATGAAATAGTGTTTCATATTGTATATGCGTCTGGGTAATCGGAGTATCGTCGTGGTATACCAGATAGCCCTAAGAAATGTTGTGGGAAGAAGGTCATGTTAACACCTACAAATATAATTGCGAAATGGATTTTGGCTCATGTGTCATTAAGGGTGTAGCCTGAGAATAAGGGAAATCAATGTACAAATCCTCCTATGATAGCGAATACAGCTCCTATTGATAGTACGTAGTGGAAATGTGCTACCACATAGTATGTGTCGTGGAGAACGATGTCAAGGGAGGAGTTGGCTAAAACAATTCCAGTTAGTCCTCCAACTGTAAAAAGGAAAATGAAGCCTAGGGCTCATATTATAGCGGGGGATCATTTGATATTTCCTCCGTGAAGTGTTGCTAGCCAACTAAAGACTTTTACTCCGGTTGGGATAGCAATAATTATAGTAGCGGATGTAAAGTAAGCTCGTGTATCGACGTCTATTCCGACTGTGAATATATGATGGGCTCATACAATAAATCCTAGAAATCCAATTGATATTATGGCTCATACTATTCCTATATATCCAAATGGCTCTTTTTTTCCTGAATAGTAGGTTACGATGTGGGAGATTATTCCAAAGCCAGGTAAAATTAGAATATATACTTCGGGGTGTCCAAAAAATCAGAATAAGTGTTGATATAAGATAGGGTCTCCTCCTCCTGCTGGGTCAAAGAAAGTTGTATTCAGGTTTCGGTCTGTTAGTAATATTGTGATGCCAGCTGCTAATACAGGAAGTGAGAGGAGGAGTAGTACGGCAGTGATCAGTACAGATCACACGAACAGGGGGGTCTGGTATTGTGATATTGCGGGAGGTTTTATGTTAATAATAGTTGTAATAAAATTAATGGCTCCTAAACATTGAGGAAACACCTGCTAGGTGTAGGGAGAAAATGGTCAGGTCTACTGAGGCTCCTGCGTGGGCTAGATTACCTGCTAGAGGGGGATATACGGTTCAACCCGTCCCTGCTCCGGCTTCGACTATAGAGGATGCTAGGAGTAATAGGAAAGAAGGGGGGAGGAGCCAAAAACTTATATTATTTATCCGAGGGAATGCTATATCAGGGGCTCCAATCATTAGAGGAACTAGCCAGTTGCCAAACCCTCCAATTATAATAGGCATTACTATAAAGAAGATTATTACGAATGCGTGTGCAGTTACAATTACGTTGTAGATTTGGTCATCTCCAAGTAGAGTTCCGGGTTGGCCTAACTCAGCACGAATTAGTAAGCTCAGAGCGGTTCCTACTATGCCGGCTCAGGCACCAAATAGAAGATAAAGGGTACCGATATCTTTATGATTAGTTGAAAATAATCAGCGGTTTATGAACATGGGTAAAATGGCTGAGTAAAGCAATAGACTGTAAATCTAAGAATAGAGGTTTGATTCCTCTTTTTACCAGGTCCTGTAGTGAATTAACATATTGAATTGCAAATTCAAAGGAGCAGCTTCAAACTCTGCCGGGGCTTCTCCCGCCTTTTTTTTCTTGCGGCGGGAGAAGTAGATTGAAGCCAGTTATTTAGGGTATTTAGCTGTTAACTAAAGTTTCGTGGGGGTGGGACCCACCAATCTAGTGAGGATTTAGCTTAATTAAAGTAGTTGATTTGCATTCAATTGATGTAAGATATGATCTTGCAGTCCTTATCAGGAATTAAGTAATTATACTTGCTTAGGGCTTTGAAGGCTCTTGGTCTATTTAACCTAAATTCCTATTCTAGGATTGAGAGAATTGGTGTAAGTGGTAGTAGTATAGTGGACAATACGGTTATTGTTGGTAGGAGGGTTATTCGTTTTATGGTTGAGAATTGTCATTTTATTTTTATGTTGTTTGTGGAAGGGAACATAGTAAGTGTGGTGGAATATGCCAGTCGTATGTAGAAATATAGGTTTAGTAGTGCTGTAATTGCTATGAAGGTAGGTAGGATAATGCTATTGTTTTTTGTCATTTCTTGAATAATTATTCATTTTGGCATAAATCCTGATAGTGGGGGGAGTCCTCCTATTGATAGGAGGGTAATGAGAATTAGAATAGTTATGATGGGTGTTTTGTTTCATGTGTGTGATAGTGATAGAGTGGTTGTGGTTGAGTTGGCTATAAATAGTGTAAATATGGTGGAAGTTATGATGATGTAAATGATTAGGTTTAGTAATGTTATGGTGGGATTGTATGGTAAAATTGCTGTTATACAGCCTATGTGGGCAATTGATGAGTAAGCTATAATTTTTCGTAGTT
Source organism: Budorcas taxicolor (assembly GCF_023091745.1). Classification (NCBI taxonomy): domain Eukaryota; kingdom Metazoa; phylum Chordata; class Mammalia; order Artiodactyla; family Bovidae; genus Budorcas; species Budorcas taxicolor. The sequence goes on from NW_026291666.1 coordinate 19,933, forward strand.
GGGTTTGGTTTAATCCTCCTCAGCCTCCGATTATAATGGATAGAATTGATAGGGTTAAGATTATATTTAGGTTGATGGATTGGGATACTTGGTAAAGTACCGATATGGGTGCTAGTTTTTGTCATGTAAGTAAGATTAGGCCTGAAGATAGAGGGATGCCTTGTGTTACTTCTGGGACTCAGAAGTGGAATGGGGCTATTCCTAGTTTTATGGCGAGGGCTATTGTTATGAGTATGGAGGCTGTTGGGTTAAATAGTTTTATTACGGTTCATTGGCCTGAGAATATTAAGTTGATGATAATGGCTATTATTAGTAGTATTGAGGCTGTTGATGAGTTAGGAAATATTTAGTTGATGCTTCTGTGGCTCGTGGGTTGTGTTTTTTTATTATAATAGGAATGATGGCGAGTATATTTATTTCAAATCCGATTCAGATGAGTAGTCAGTGGGAGCTAATTATAACGATAATGGTTCCAAGTATTATAGTTATTAAGATAATAATGAGAGTGATTGGGTTTATTAGTACGGGAAGGATACAAACCAACATTTTCGGGGTATGGGCCCGATAGCTTAATTAGCTGACCTTACTATTAGAATTTGGTGTAATTGGGAGCACGAAGAGTTTTGAGTTCTTAGGAGTAGGTTCAATTCCTATAGTTCTAGAAATAAGAGGATTTAAACCTCTATAATTTACTCTATCAAAGTAACTCTTTTGTCAGACATATTTCTTATGTTTGTGGGGGGATACTTGATAGGAGAATAGGTAGAGATACATGTCATATGCATAGGGCTAGCGTTAGGGGTAGAAAATTTTTTCATAATAAGTGCATCAGTTGATCATAGCGGAGTCGGGGGTAGGATGCTCGGATTCATAGGAAGGTCATTGTGAGTAGTAGTGATTTGATGATAAAGTTAATTGCGTAGAGTTCTGGTATGTATGGGTTATGGGATGCTCCTAGGAAGAGGGTTGTTGTGAAGATATTTATTATAATAATGTTTGCATATTCTGCTATAAAGAATAGGGCGAATGGTCCTGCGGCGTATTCTACATTAAAGCCCGATACTAGTTCAGATTCTCCTTCAGTAAGATCAAATGGTGCTCGGTTTGTTTCTGCTAGTGTTGAATGAATCATATTATTGCTAAGGGTCATGCTGGGAAGATTAGTCATACTTGTTCTTGTGTAATGATTAATGTAGAGAGAGTGATGGATCCATTTATTAGTAAGATTGATAGTAAGATAATTGCTAGTGTAACTTCATATGAAATTGTTTGTGCTACTGCTCGTAGGGCTCCAATAAGAGCGTATTTTGAGTTGGAGGCTCAGCCTGATCAGAGGATCGAGTATACGGCTAAGCTTGATATAGCTAATATGAAAAGGATTCCTAAGTTTATATTGATGAGGGGATAGGGTTATGGGTAGGGGGATTCATATAGTTAAGGCTAGGGTTAGGGCTAGGATGGGGGCTAGAATAAATATTGAGATTGAGGATGTGGCAGGTCGTAGGGGTTCTTTAATGAAAAGTTTGATTGCATCGGCGATGGGTTGGAGTAAGCCATATGGTCCTACAATATTTGGGCCTTTTCGGAGTTGTATGTAGCCTAGGATTTTTTCGTTCAACTAGTGTAAGAAAAGCTACGGCTAGAAGAATGGGGATAATAAGTGTTAAGATGTTGAGTATAAACATTTTGTTAAGGATAGGATTTGAATCTCTGAGTATAAAGGTTTAAGTTTTACGCAATACCGGGCTCTGCCACCTTAACTGGGCCCTTTTCTAGGGCAGGTATTGTTTGTGAGGTCAATTGAGATAAAGTCATTGATTGATTTAAGGCGCTTTGTTGAAGTTGGCCTTATTTCTCTTGTCCTTTCGTACTGGGAGAAATACATAACAGATAGAAACCGACCTGGATTACTCCGGTCTGAACTCAGATCACGTAGGACTTTAATCGTTGAACAAACGAACCTTTGATAGCGGTTGCACCATCGGGGTGTCCTGATCCAACATCGAGGTCGTAAACCCTATTGTCGATATGGACTCTTGCAATAGGATTGCGCTGTTATCCCTAGGGTAAACTTGTTCCGTTGATCAAGTCTTTGGATCAATAAACGATAGTTTGATTTGACTTGTGGGTCTAGTCTTTAAAATCGTTCGGAGGATTTTTTGTTCTCCGAGGTCACCCCAACCAAAACTGCTAGTCCATAAAGAGTGTTGTTATCCCTTAATGGTTAAGTTTATTTTCTTTGGACTAGTTAGTTAAAGCTCCATAGGGTCTTCTCGTCTTGTTGGTTTATTCCCGCCTCTTCACGGGAAGGTCAATTTCACTGATTGGAAGTAAGAGACAGTAAAACCCTCGTGTGGCCGTTCATACAAGTCCTTATTTAGAGAACAAATGATTATGCTACCTTTGCACGGTCAGGATACCGCGGCCGTTTAACGTCTAGTCACTGGGCAGGCAGTGCCTCCAATACTGGGGATGCTGGAGGTGATGTTTTTGGTAAACAGGCGGGATTTGTGTTTGCCGAGTTCCTTTTACTTCTTTTAATCTTTCCTGGGTGCACTCCTGTGTTGGATTAACAGTATAATTAATAAATTATTTATTGTTGGGTTATTTTTATTTACTGTTAACAGTCAGAGTATTATCAGATACTGACTTAAACTTGTGCAAGGAGAAAATATTTCTTGTTACTCATATTAACATTATTGCTTCTATTTAGTAATAGAATAGTCCAGTACTAGGTCTAGGAGTTGGTTATATTGTTGTTGGGATAGTATTGTTTTTATTGTTGAGCTTTAACGCTTTCTTAATAGATGGCTGCTTTTAGGCCTACTATGGTGTTGTAAGATCTTACTCTCTAGTGAAGGTTGTACCCATTTCTAAAAGGCTGTACCTTTTTAGACTAACTTTTAAAGATACAGTGAGATTTGTTTATATTTTTTGGTATCTTTAAAGCTGAACTAAGATTCATTTTCTGGACAACCAGCTATCACCAGGCTCGTTAGGCATGTCACCTCTACTTATAGATCTTCTCACTATTTTGCCACATAGATGAGTTGGTTCTAATAAACTGGTCTATAGGTAGCTCGTCTGGTTTCGGGTTACTTAGCTGAAATTCGTTTTGTTAAGTTTTTTGCTCGTTAATTCATTATGCAAAAGGTACAAGGGTTAATCTTTGCTTTTTTGTACTTTGATTATTTTCTTTCATCGTTCCCTTACGGTACTTTCTCTATAGCGCCATGTTTAGAATTTCTATCTCCTATACTTTAATAGGGGTAAATGTTTTGTTTTAGTATGTTTTGGTTATTGGATTGAAGAGTGGGGGTTTGGGCTAGGCATAGTTCAAAACATTCACAGTACACGAAATCTTCTAGGTGTAAACTAGATGCTTTAATTAAGCTATGTCTTGGTTTGTCCAAGCACACTTTCCAGTATGCTTACCTTGTTACGACTTACCTCCTCTCGTGTAATTGGTGCATGTAAATAGGTTTGGGTGCATATATTTACTTGAGGAGGGTTGACGGGCGGTGTGTGCGTGCTTCATGGCCTGGTTCAACTAAGCACTCTATTCTTAGTTTACTACTAAATCCTCCTTTGGCTGTTAGTTTCATAATGGCTTTCGTATTAAGTTTTCTTGGATAGAAAATGTAGCCCATTTTCTTCCCATTCCATAGGTTACACCTTGACCTAACGTTTTTATGTGTTATGATTGAGCTTACTTTTGTTCCTTTTCAGGGTTTGCTGAAGATGGCGGTATACAGACTGTATTAGCAAGGATTGGTGAGGTTTATCGGGGTTTATCGATTATAGAACAGGCTCCTCTAGAAGGGTGTAAAGCACCGCCAAGTCCTTTGAGTTTTGGGCCGTTGCCGGTAGTACTCTGGCGAATAATCTTGATTTTGCAATTATTTATGTTTAGGGCTAAGCATAGTGGGGTATCTAATCCCAGTTTGGGTCTTAGCTATAGTGTGTCAGTTGTCGTAGAGTTACTTTCGTCACTTATTTTTGTTATAATTATGGCTTTTTACAGCTTAATTAGGATTTAACTCTATTTGGTGTAGTACTTTAACACGTTTTACGCCGTGTTCCTGTTAGCTTGGGTTAGTCGTATGACCGCGGTGGCTGGCACGAGATTTACCAACCCTAGTTAATATGGCTTAGTCGAACTTTCGTTCATGGCTTAAATTTTGTCACTGCTGTTTCCCGTGGGGGTGTGGTTAAGCAAGGCGTTATGAGCTACAGGGTGTGTGCTTGATACCTGCTCCTCTTAGTCCTGCTGATTCGGAGGGCGCTACTCACCGGGGTGCGGATGCTTGCATGTGTAAGTCTATTGAAAGTTAACAGGAAGGCCAGGACCAAACCTATGTGTTTATGGAGTTGGTATACTCATCTAGGCATTTTCAGTGCCTTGCTTTAAATTTAAGCTACATTAACCATGTAGTATGTAAGCAGACCAGGCACCTATATGTCTATCTTGTTTGGAGTGTGAATTTGAGTATTGGGGGTGAGATAAATTTATATTGATACTTAGGGGGAAGTATGTTAAAAATGGTGGTTAATATTTAAGAGGGGGGGGGGGGAAATATAATAGGTATGTCCTGTAACCATTGACTGAAATGCCCATGCCTACCATTATGGGGATGCTCAAGATGCAGTTAAGTCCAGCTACAATTTATGCTCCGGGTCGGGGCCTTTGACGGCCATAGCTGAGTCCAAGCATCCCCGAAAAATTAAAAAATACCAAATGTATGACAGCACAGTTATGTGTGAGCATGGGCTGATTAGTAATTAGTCCATCGAGATGTCTTATTTAAGAGGAAAGAATGGGCGGTTTTAGATGAGATGGCCCTGAAGAAAGAACCAGATGTCTGATAAGTTCATTAAATAGCTACCCCCACGATTAATGGGCCCGGAGCGAGAAGAGAAATCCCTGCCAAGCGGGTTGCTGGTTTCACGCGGCATGGTCGGTAAGCTCGTGATCTAGTGGACGGGATACGCATGGTGACGAGGATAGATTTGACTTTATGCGCTATGTACGATCTAAGCAGGAAATGTCCTATGTACTATAGATAATTTTTATTGTACTTGCTTATATGCAAGGGGAAAATCATTTAATGTACTATATACATATTAATCTTTATTACATTAATTATGATGTACATGCTTATATGCATGGGGTAGATCATGTAATGTAATATATACATAGTATGTCTTTATTACATTAATTATAATGTACATACTGCACACAAAGTAGGTCATGTAGTATACTGCATTTATGTATGTTTTTATTATATTACTTCAGTGTATATATTCATACATATAGGATGGATCATGTGGTGTGCTAGACGCATATCATGTTTACATTGTATGAGTGTTAGTGGGTATGTTTGGGCAAATGACATGGTGTGTCTGTGTGTAGTACTCGTACATGTGTCTATTGAGGTGAGTTAATAAGCATGTTGTTACACGTGCAAGCTTATAGAGTGGGAGATTTGTGTCGTATGTTTAAAAATTTTTAGCGGATTTAATACTGGGAGGTTCTTAGTGTTTTTTGGGGGTATATCAATAGACGCAATTAATAGTGGTTCAGGGAATAGTTTAAGTAGAACTTCAGCTTTGGGTGTTGATGGTGAGGCTATCGCTTCTTCCTTGAGTCTTAGGGAGGTTAATTGTTCTCCTTTTCTGGTTTACAAGACCAGCGTATTAATTTTACTACAAAGACTTGTCTTCATTTCAGGAGATTGTTTTCGATGGTGCTGGCTAGTGGTATTATTGCCAGGATGATGAGGAAATATATGATGGATGCTAATTGTCCGATGGTGATGTAGGGGTGTTCAACGGTTGTCCTCCGATTCATGTAAGTGTTAATAGGTCTGCTATTAAAAGTCAGAATATGCATTGGCTGATTGGTCGGAACATTATGCTTCGTTGTTTGGATGTGTGGAGGAAGGGTACGAGTGTTAAGATCAAGATGGAAAGGACTAAGGCTAGGACTCCTCCCAGTTTATTGGGGATTGATCGTAGGATTGCGTATGCAAATAGGAAATACCATTCTGGCTTAATGTGGGAGGGTGTACTGAGTGGGTTTGCTGGAGTATAATTATCCGGGTCTCCGAGTAGGTCGGGAGTGAATAGTACTAGTGATATGAGGATGAGGATTAATAGTATGATGCCTAGGATGTCCTTGATGGTGTAATAAGGGTGAAATGGAATTTTGTCTGTGTCTGATGGAATTCCTGTGGGGTTGTTGGATCCTGTTTCGTGGAGGAAAATTAAGTGGATTATGGTGAGAGCTACAATGATAAATGGGAGGATGAAGTGGAAAGCGAAGAATCGGGTGAGGGGTGGCTTTGTCTACTGAAAATCCCCCTCAGATTCATTCAACTAGGTTGGTGCCAATGTATGGGATTGCCGAGAGGAGGTTGGTAATGACTGTTGCTCCTCAGAATGATATCTGTCCTCATGGTAGGACATAGCCTATGAATGCTGTGGCTATTGTTGTAAATAGGAGAATTACTCCGATGTTTCATGTTTCTAAGAAGGTATATGATCCGTAATATAGGCCTCGTCCTACATGCATAAATAGGCAGATAAAAAATATTGATGCTCCGTTTGCGTGCATATATCGGATGATTCAGCCATAGTTTACGTCTCGACAAATGTGGGTTACAGAGGAGAATGCTATTGTTGTATCGGATGTGTAGTGTATTGCTAGGAATAGGCCTGTTAAGATTTGTAGAGCTAAGCAAGTGCCTAGGAGGGATCCAAAGTTTCATCATGATGAGATGTTTGATGGAGTTGGGAGGTCAATGAGTGCGTTGTTTACGATTTTTATTAGTGGGTGAGTTTTTCGGATGTTGATCATATAGTGTTCTTGTAGTTGAATAACAACGATGGTTTTTTCATATCATTAGTCATGGTTAGATTCCATGCAGGAATAATGATTATGTACATTGTATTTATTTTAAGTGTAATTTTTGTGATGGGCTTTGTAGGGTTTTTCTTCAAAACCTTCGCCTATTTATGGGGGGGTTGGGATTGATTGTGAGTGGTGGGGTTGGGTGTGGTATTGTGTTAAATTATGGTGGTTCTTTTTTAGGTTTAATGGTTTTTTTTAGTTTATTTAGGGGGTATAATGGTGTTTTTGGTTATACGTACAGCTATGGCTACTGAGCAGTATCCTGAGGTTTGGGTTTCTAATAAGGTTGTTTTAGGAACGTTTATTACTGGTTTGTTGATGGAGTTTTTTATAATTTACTATGTGTTGAAGGATAAGGAGGTGGAGATTGTGTTTAAGTTTAATGGTATGGGGGATTGGGTAATTTATGATACAGGGGGATTCTGGGTTTTTTTAGTGAGGAGGCCATGGGGATTGCTGCTTTGTACAGCTATGGTACTTGATTAGTTATTGTTACTGGTTGATCTTTATTAATTGGTGTAGTGGTGATTATAGAGATTACTCGTGGAAATTAAGTAGAATTGTGCTAGTGAAAATCGTAATTAGGAAGGAAAGGAAATATAATTTAATTAAGCCTTTTTGGTTTGTGATTATGATAGTGTTTTATTTGGGTTAGTGAGATGGTTTTTGGTATAATGGTTTTAGTCAGGTTAGGTCTAGAAGGGAGGATGCTGATTTTTGGCTTATTGTTAGATTTATATAGGGGGTTAAGCGGTGTATGACTGTGGGATAATATCCTAGTAGGTTAGAAAATTTGAATATGTTTGATGGGTAATTGAACTTTAAGTAGTGGGTTATGTTGTTAATTTCTAGTGCTAGAATAAAGCCTAGGATTGTAATTGTTAGGGCGGTGATTTTTAGGTAGTAGGGTATAGTTGTTTGGGGAATGGTTGTTGGGGGGATTGTTGTTAGAAATGATGAATCCTGCGAAAAGACTCGATTAGTAAGCGTTTAATTGAGTTAATTAGGAATGGGTTGTTTTCATTAATAAAAATAAGGGTTGGGAATCGGGGTTGTCCTAGGAGTGTGAAGAGAAATAATACGGGTACTGTAGATAGCTGTGAAGGAGATGGCGATTAGAGTTATTAAGAGGGCTCAGGCGTTGGTATATGACGTGTTGGCGGATTCAATAATTAGATCTTTTGGAGTAGAATCCGGTGAGGAAAGGTATTCCTGTTAGTGCAAGGCTGCCAATAATAAGGGCTGTTGCGGTGAATGGTATGGCTTTAAATAGGCCTCCTATTTTTCGAATATCTTGTTCGTTATTTAGATTGTGGATGATGGAGCCGGAGCATAGAAATAATATGGCTTTGAAGAAAGCGTGGGTGCAGATGAGAAGAAGTGCTAGGTGAGGCTGGTTTAATTCCAATTGTTACTATCATAAGGCCGAGTTGGGCTGGATGTAGAGAAGGCCGATGATTTTATTTAATGTCATTTTGGGTGAGGGCACATATTGCTGTAAATAGTGGTGGTAAGGCTCCTAGGCATAGTATAGTAGATTGGATGAGTTTTATAGTTTTCTGTTAATGGATAAAAGCGGATTAGTAAGAAATACCTGCTACTACTATTGTACTTGAGTGGAGTAATGCTGAGACAGGTGTCGGGACCCTCTATTGCGGAGGGTAATCATGGGTGCAGGCTAAATTGTGCGGATTTTCCGGTTGCGGCTAGAATTAGTCCTATTAGAGGTAGATTTGAGTTCTCTGGTTTTAGTAAGAAGATTGTTGAAGGTCTCAAGTGTTGAGGTTAATTAGGAATCATGCTATTGCTAGGATAAATCCGATGTCGCCAATGCGGTTATATAGGATTGCTTGTAGAGCTGCTGTGTTTGCGTCTGCTCGTCCGTATCACCATCCAATTAGTAGAAATGATATAATTCCGACTCCTTCTCAGCCATGAATAGTTGAAAGATGTTATTTGCAGTGACGAGGATGAGTATTGTGATAAGAAATAAGAGTAAGTACTTAAAACATTGGTTGATGTTGGGGTCGGAATGTATGTATCATATTGAGAAATCTATGATGGATCATGTGACGAATAGTGATACAGGGATTAAATATTGTCGAGAAGTAATCTAGTTTGAAGCTGAGAGATAGTTTGAGGGTTTGGATGGTTAGTCAGTGTCAGTTTGAAATAATTATTCTTGTCCTGTATGAATAAATATTATAGTGGGAATTTATACTAGTGATAAAGGCGTATGAAATGGTTGTTTTTACGTAAAGTGGGTAATTGGTGAATTGTAGGGTGCTAAGACTAGTTGTCATGATGGGTACGGTTAGTAGGATTAGGGTAGTTAGTGTGAGGGATGGGAACAGGTTTATTACTTTTATTTGGAGTTGCACCAATTTTTGGTTCCCTAAGACCAATGGATAACTGCTATCCTTTAAATGTTTGAAAAAGCCATGTTTGTCAGGCATGGGAGCATAGAATTAGCAGTTCTTGCATACTTTTTCGGTAAATAAGAAGGTGATAGGCTTCTATTGTTAGATTCACAATCTAATGTTTTTTTTAAACTATATTTACAGTATAGGGGTCCTAGGATAATTTTGGGTTTAGGGATAGAAGCAGTTAGTGGTAGTATGTGTAGTGATATGAGTGCATTTTCTCGTGTGAAGGAAGGTGAAATGTTATTGATATGATGAGTGTATTTGCCCCGTTGTGTTTGTGATTAGTATATAGAGGGTGTAGAGAGTAGTGATTACTATGTTAAGTCCTATTAGAATAATTGTGATTATTAGATCATGAAAAAGTCGATATTACTACAAATAGTTCTCCGATTAGGTTGATTGTTGGGGTGTAGAGCCAGGTTGGTTAGACTTGCTAGGAGTCATCAGGTGGCTATTAGTGGAAGAAGTGTTTTGTAGGCCGCGGGCTAAGATTATTGTACGGCTGTGAAATCGTTCGTAGTTAGAATTTGCTAGGCAGAAAAGTATAGAGGATTGTAAGGCCGTGGGCAATTATCAGGGCGGTGGCTCCTATGTAGCTTCAGGGTGTTTGGATTAGGATTTGCAACGATGACAAGTGCCATGTGGCTAATAGAGGAGTACGCGATGAGTGATTTCAGGTCCGTTTGACGAAGGCAAATTGAGCTGGTTATGATTATGCCTCATAGTGATAGCATGATGAATGGGTATGCTATAAAGTCGGTGATTGGATCTAGGAGAAGCGTAATTCGTAACATGCCGTATCCTCCTAGTTTTAGTAGGATTGCTGCAAGAACTATGGAGCCTGCAATTGGGGCTTCTACGTGGGCTTTGGGTAGTCAGAGATGAAGTCCGTATAGTGGTATTTTTACTATAAAGGCTATTATGCATGCTAGTCACATGAAGGTGTTGGATCAGGAGCTGGGTATTGGTTGTACTCAGTATTGTAGATTAGGAAGTATAGGGATCCTATTGTGTTTTGAATATAGATTAGTGCAACTAGTAAGGGTAGGGATCCTGCTAGTGTATAAAACAAGAAGTAGAGACCGGCATTTAGGCGTTCAGTTTGGTTCCCTCATCGGGTAATAATAATGAGTGTGGGAACTAGTGTTGCTTCAAATATAATATAAAAGAGAATTAGTTCTGTAGCAGAGAATGTCATAATTAGAATAGTTGTAATAGGATTAGTATTGAGATGAAGATTTTTTTTCGGGCTGGGTTTTCTATTGATAGGTGATGCTGGCTAGCTATAAGTATTAAGGGGAGGAGTCATATGGTTAGAATAAAGTAGTGGTGTAGATAAGGAGTCGGAGAAGAAAGTTAATGAGAAGTTGAGGCTGTTATCGCCAAATTGGTTTATAAGGAGTAGGCTTGTAAGGCTAATTAGTAAGCTGTGGAGTGTGGTGTTAATTCAGATTATGTTATTTTTTGATAGCCAGGTTAGGGGTATAAGTATGATTGTGGAAATAATGTATTTTAGCATTGTAGCAGATTAAGGTTTTGTACGTAGTCGGTGCCGTATGTGTTTGATACCATAACTAGCAAGGATAGGCCTAGAGCTGCTTCGCAGGCTGCGAAAACTAGTAGAATAATGGGAATTATACTGGCTAAAGTGAAGTGTGAGTTTAGGATTATTAGGGTAGCTATAACGAATAAGGACATTATTATTCCTTCCAGGCATAGGAGGGAGGATATTAGGTGAGATCGATACATTAGTAATCCCGTGAGAGATACTATGAATGCTATTATAATATTTATGTATACGAGGGACATTTGGTACTTATGAGTTTGATCATAATCTAATGAGTCGAAATCATTTATTTTGGTTTAAACTAAGTACCATATTCGGTCCATTCTAATCCTTTTGGGTTCATTCATAGGCTAGGCTTGTGGCTAGTAGGAAAATTAGGAGAAGGGATATAGTAAGCATTGTGTTAAGGTTTAGTGTTTGTGAGGCCCATGGTAGTGGTAGAAGTAGTGCAATTTCTAGATCGAAGAGGAGGAATGTGATAGCTACTAGAAAGAATTATATGGAGAAAGGAAGGCGAGCAGATCCTATGGGGTCGAATCCACATTCGTATGGGCTTGTTTTTTCTGAGTATACGTTTAGTTGGGGGAGTCAGAATGCGATGGTCACGAGCAATGTAGCTAGTGTAAAGTTAGTTAGGAGGGTAATTATAAGGTTTATTGTTCTTTTTCGGGTTAGGCCGAAGCTAACTGATTGGAAGTCAGTTGTACTAATTAATACTAAAAGAACATGAGCCTCATCAGTAGATGGAAACATAGAGGAAAAGTCATACTACGTCTACGAAGTGTCAATATCAGGCAGCGGCTTCGAAGCCGAAATGGTGATTGGAGGTAAAGTGAAATTTTAGTTGGCGAGGAAGCAGACAATAAAGAAAGTAGATCCAATAATGACATGGAGGCCGTTGGAATCCTGTAGCTACGAAGAAAGTTGAGCCGTAAACTCCGTCTGAGATTGTAAAGGGAGCTTCATAGTATTCTGATGCTTGTAGAAGTGTAAAGTTACGCCTAACGTAATGGTGATGAATAAGGCTTGTAGCATGAGGTTACGGTTCCCTTCTATGAGGCTGTGGTGGGCTCAGGTAATGGAGACTCCTGAGGCTAGAAGGACAGAGGTGTTGAGTAGTGGGACTTCTAAGGGGTTAAGTGGGTGAATGCCTGTTGGGGGTCAGCAGCTGCCTAATTCGGGTGTAGGAGCAAGGCTTGAGTGATAGAAGGCCAGAA